>NC_074671.1:17021845-17051845 GCF_029448725.1 Salvelinus fontinalis | reverse complement strand
AGGCTGGCCATTTCTGAGATACTGGAACCGGAGCCCTTGATATCAATAATCATACCACTCTCAAAATCGCTTAGGTCAATAGTTTTGCCCATTATAACGTTCAATCGAACAGTCACTGAATTCCTTGGTGCCTGTCTGCCTACTTTAAAGAGCAAGCCATGGCCATGTGACTCAGTCTGTTGGAGCAAACCATTTTCATGAACGGGGGGGGGGGGGGGGGGGGGGGTGTACTTAATAAACTGGTGTATATCTACTGTATGTGGTCCATCCATGTTGATGTGCCCCTCTGTTCCCTAGGTGTGGGGACATGATAGTGGCGGTTAATGGACTGTCTACGGCTGGGATGAGCCACTCAGCCCTGGTACCCATGCTGAAGGAGCAGCGTAGCAGAGTGGCTCTCACCGTGGTCTCCTGGCCTGGCAGCCTGGCATAGCATCATGCCATACTGAAATTACTGTAGACTGGATCTAACCAGGGCCAAATCAGGACTGCATCGAAACCAGGCTATGGCGCCAAATCATACCATACTGTAATTGTTTTAGATTGGACATACTGTAACCTGGGCCAAATTACAGACTTCAAACCAGGCTAGAGGAAACCTGGCCCTACTGAGCAAAATCACTAGATACTAGGCCGGACTGTGTCAGCCCCACAAACAGACTGTGTTCATATGGTCATGTTATCGGGACTATCTGTTAAAGGACAGTACATAGTCTCTGGACTGCAGTAGAAGATGCCAAGGGTGTGTTCAGGTGGCTGCAACAGATAGAAATTCATTGCATAGAACAGAAGATTCTCTGCCATGTAGAATGATTTAGATAAGCTCTAGGCCATGTATTTCTGTCTGAAACATTGCTAAGGTTATCAGGAGAAAAATGGGATAAACTTTTCACCTACTCGCTCCAACTGAATAAACCCAAGGCCTTACTCTGGGGGCCCAAGCCCCCTGGACACAGCATTAGGCCTCATCACGATGACCCAGCCATCACCTCCCTAGGGTTTCTTGTGGATTCTGCCATTTGATAAATATTTTCCACAGAGGGCATTTGGAGTCAGTTCTTACCCACATCTGCCTGGCCCCACAGTCATACTGAAGGAGGAAAACACTGCTAGTGGAATAATTTCAGCACCTGGATGTGTTCAGGGGAGGTAATAGATTGCAAATCCTCTGACTGGGTTCCTTGTAAATTATTTCTATGAAGTTGCTGTTAAATTGCTCTGCCGTTATGTTGGGTTATCCCTGTGCTGTGAGGTGTTTTATGGTCTTATCTTCACACCACTGGCTCTGGCAAACAGGCTACGCTAGGCAGTCTGTGGATCCGGTAGTGGTACTCCATCCTACTCTTCCTTTCGGCAGGGTTAATACCAGCCTGGCACCCAAACAAAATCTTTACCCATCTAACAATACGACAAGTTCCATTGGTGTTGTGAGAACTATTGGAGTGGTGCATTTCAAGCACACTGATGCAATTTGTTCACCGTCACCAGCCCTCCTACAGATTGGCCATTAGTGAACAGGTAGATCTAGTGGCCGCTTGAACAATGAGAAGGCAGTCGGCGGCTAGATCAGGTGGGACCACTAGCCAATCAGGGCTAGTAAGTGTGAATAGGCACAAGGCCGATAGTGGTTTCCTCAGTTTCTGGGATGCCACATGGCCTACTTGTATCCTAATTATTAAACTTCTAGTCTATCAAATTAGCCAGTCAATGTGTTTACCAAATTCACCTCCATGAAGAAAATAACCTGCTGGAGAAGACAGATTTTGGGCCCAGTTCTCACACTTCCCAGGATGGAACAGACTTGATATACTTTGAAAGTAAATATCATGTGCGACACCATTGGGTATTTGTAAAGTGTCATAGTGCATTACATAACCATTAACAGACAAGGAGCCAGCCATGCATTGGTGAGGATTTATTAGATAAGTGTTCAATACATAAACTGAAATTCAGCTCTTGAAAACTAACTAAACCGCTTGACAAATAGCAAAGAATAGGTTCCTGTTCCACAGGTTTCAGATTACTACCTCCCCCCATGGTTCTGATGGACCAGTCCAGGTTAGAGTAGCCCAAGCTGGTGTTATGATGTAGAGTAGCCCAAGCTGGTGTTATGGAGTTGGTCAGCCAGTCTGCTGGTCTCAGCCTGTGTGGAGGCTGGCCCCAACGTCATCTTCTGACTCAAAGGCTTGTTCTTTTTAGGGCGCACCTTCTGCAAAAGGAAAAAAAAGCAGTGGTTTATAATATTACATGTAGTGATGTTATTAATCCTCCATATACCCAACAATACCAGCGTTTACCTGCAGCTTTTTCCTCTCTGGGTCATGAACCACTCGGTGTAGTCTCAAACTCTCCTAAGGAATATAAAAACATTTAGTTTAACACCAAATATTCCACTCAGACTGATTGAGTTCTGCAAAACTATTTGCGAAGTGACAGGATACCATATTGTAACTTGAGTCTTGTCCCATGAGTTCACCTGCATAGCGAAGCGCTTGCCACAGCCTTCGTGGGTACAGGAGAATGCCATCTTGCCCTCATGGTCTGACACAACGTGGTTCTCCAGTTTGAAGTGGGTGGTAAAGGTCTTCTCACACCCAGCGTCGGCGCACTGGAACACCCTCTTGGGCACACCAGAGTGGACCCGCAGCTGGTGCTGCTTCAAAAACCATGCCTCCAGGAACATCTTACTGCAGCCATCACACTGTAGCTTGACTTAACACAGAACCGATGAAGACTTTACAATTGGATCAGTTTAAAATCTATATAATAATTAATGACCACGTGAGAGGATCACAAGACATGCAAAGGGATGAGTTGCAGCATGGTCAAGAGGGTGGCAGTGTTGGTGTTTGAGGGCCTACATACTTCTGTGCACAGCCTTCCTGTGCTTCTGATACTCTGACCAAGTCTTCCCCTGGAATGGACAGTCCTCCACAGCACAGGGGTAACCTGGGAAAGAGAAATGGCTAGATAAAAATGTATGAAACATCCACAGGACCTCTGATAAGACTTGAGATGGGTATGTGGCATGTGTAGGGCTCACCTTGGTATACTTTCTCATGGGTATGTGGCATGTGTAGGGCTCACCTTGGTATACTTTCTCATGGGTATGTGGCATGTGTAGGGCTCACCTTGGTATACTTTCTCATGGGTATGTGGCATGTGTAGGGCTCACCTTGGTATACTTTCTCATGGGTATGTGGCATGTGTAGGGCTCACCTTGGTGTACTTTCTCATGGCGCTTCAGTTCTCCGGGAGCAGCAAATTCTCTCTTACAGCCCTCAAAGATGCACCTATGGGAAAGGGTCAGAGTTCAGCCTGATGTGGTAGCATCTACATTCTCTTGTAGAGGCCAGTGTGTTATACTTACGGAAAAGGCAGCAGCTGTGTGTGTTTAATCTGGTGTGTTTTGAGTTGGTTCTTCTTATTGAACTCCATCCCACAGTGCACATGGTCACACTAGAACATAATTTACAAACCTTCGAATTAAAATTAGCAGGAGGACCATTTGTCGTTGTCCAACATTACCTTCACTATTCCTCCAGCCACACCTGGAGGTGGAAGTCTCTAGGCATTCAGAATCTCGTGTTCACCCATCAACTGTTTCAGAACAGTGTCAAATGAAACCGGAGGCAACAGGGTGATGAATGTGGAACTCTGTTTAGCCGTGTCATGAAGACGTGGCGGTGCATTCAACCATGTAGGCAATGCCATGCACATAAACGTTGCTTGTCTGTCATTAATGTTGTTACAATTTTTCCCCCCCACATACTCTGCATGTTGTCTGGTGTTGGTCATTCAGCTGGTTGAAATTAGACAAACTAACCACAGGAAAATATTACAGGCAAAACACAGGTCTACTTCTGTGGCAAGATGTCTGCCTATGACCAAAGGCAAGTGCACAAGACTACATGCACACATACTAACAGATGTTTACAAAGTTTAGAGCATGGGCTTCAGTGCTGGTGCTCTAAATAAAACTCAAATTTCAAGCAGCAGTAGAATAAATTCAAATGTAAATTCATTAAACATTCTGGCTTATGGAAAATGTCCACGATTTTTGCAGAGCTTTGTTTCAGACTTAACCAAGTGGTATCAGTGATTCATTAGGTGCGTCAGTCTGACTTCGGTTTTGCCAACCTTATAGTGCTTCTCCTGGTGCTGGTGAATGCGAGCTATGTGATTCTTCATGCTGGCATGTGTGACAAAGGCCTCGGAGCATCCTGCAGCCTGACAGCTGCAGACGCACAGAAACAGATGAGTGACCGGAGGGAAGCTTGGAAGAGGAATAATGATTTGCATGACTCAGAGCACAATGGGTTAGCACTACTACTCAAGTTCATTCAGAAACATTTGGTTCAAAACCATTTACAACTAAACCCTAGCTTTGGTGCTAGTTTTTACTTTAGCCAACTGACTGTCCACCAAATCACTTGGAAAGGCAACAATTTACATTGAAGGCAGGAACATCCATACAGGCTAATACACAACCGGTCATTGACCGTGAACCATTGCCCTATAGGATAGTGAAGCTTCATACTCACGTGTATGGCTTCTCTCCACTGTGGCTCAGCCCGTGTCTGGTGAGCTGGTAGCGGGTACAAAAGCTCTTGTCACAGTTCTCGCACGAGAAGGGTTTCTGTCAAAGAGAAATGTGACCAAGTAACAAAACAATATAGTACGCGTTTCTGGCCGCAGACATTAATTCACATTCAGTTGTATTTCACTTACGTCAATAGGCTCATTCTTTCTGATTAACAAATGTTAAATTCAGTACATAGATCTGATCTGGACCATCTGTTGAAAGATGCCAGCTGGGCAGGATAGGTACTCACCAAACCTGTGTGCTTGCAAAGATGGGCATCTAATTTCCATGATTTATTGAAGGTGGCATTGCAGTTGACAAAAGAACAAATAAAGCTTCTTTGGACTTGAATCCTTTCCCCCATCTTTAATTGTACAGATGACAGCGTTTTGATAACGCAAAACCAATATGGCAGGTCGTTTACCGCCCTACATGGGTCAACACACCTGAGGACTATATATTTTATTGGGCGATACCACTGTTGGATAATACAGGGGTGTTTCAATCCACCCAATGGAAAGTGAACAAAATAGAAAGCAAAGTCTGGCTCTGTAATAGCCAAAATTAATTTCAGGTCTAAGTACTATCATTATTTTGGTGAAATATTGATGATTTATAAACTAATATTGGACACCTGCTTCGTGATTTTATTCAGCCATCACCCTACATTTGAACGTAGTTAGTTCCTGATTGGAGGAGGTTGGAACAGTGGATTGCTGTGCATTTGTAACGGATGTGAAATGGCTATCTAGTTAGCGGTGGTGCGCGCTAATAGCCTTTCAATCGGTGACTTCACTTGCTCTGAGACCTTGAAGTAGTGGTTCCCCTTGCTCTGCAAGGGCCGCGGCATTTGTGGAGCGATGGGTAACGATGCTTCGTGGGTGACTGTTGTTGATGTGTGCAGAGGGTCCCTGGTTCGTGTGAGGGGACGGACTTTAAAGTTAAACTGTTACACATTGACGCACACCTGACTTTAAAACAGCATATAGCAAGGTACTGTAAAGCGTAGACTGATTATTTGATCTGGTTATGGCATATGTGAGAGCATGGGCAGCACAATTGAGGCCATCTCCATTTTGAAGTAGTCCATTTTCTTCTTCTACTACTTCTATGAGTTGGTAAACAAACTGAAAGGCTGCATACTGCCACCTGAAATGTATTGTTTGAACAGGTATAAAGCCATGTTATGAAATGTTTGCTAACAAGCAAGTATGGTGTAGAGAACCATTGTACCGTCTAAACTGCTGTTAAATATATTTTCTAGAACCCACAATATTGTATTTTCAACTGTTTGAAGCTGGTGTACAAAATTGAAAGTAAAAGACAGAAATAGTGTAACAGTTGAAATTTAGTCCGTCCCCTCGCCCCGGGCGCGAACCAGGGACCCTCTGCACAAATCATCAACAGTCACCCACGAAGCATCGTTACCCATAGCTCCACAAAAGCCACAGCCCTTGCAGAGCAAAGGGGAACCACTACTTCAAGGTCTCAGAGCAAGCGACGTAACCGATTGAAAGGCTACTAGCGTGCACCACCGCTACCTAGCTAGCCATTTCACATCCGTTACAATAGCACACAAGAGAACAGCTCTACTACTTCTTAGACTTGCTTTCAATGAGAATGACAGATTTATAACCCACGTTTCAATGTGAATTTGGTTGGGTCATCCAAAAAGTTACATATTGCACCTTTAAACTTACATTCATGGCCTACTATGAAATAGGCTACTGCTTGAGATTGAGGCAAAATAGCCTCTTGCAAATGGATGTGATTGGGTTTCTGGCTCTGATTTCCAAGACCTAGATTAGTCCTATCTGTTATTGGTGAATTCAATAGACTAGACTAGTCATTGATCATTTTTACTGAACAGCAGTCGTTGCAATTCAGGTCTTTGAGCTTGCCTGTCTCTGATTGATTGTAGGTTTTAAAACTGTCATGCAGGCTCCTGACACTGCATCGCTATCTTCTGTCTGTGGTGTGTGTGTGCGCGATTGTAGTCTGAGCTGAGCGACTGTCTGTCTCCAGTCTTCACACACCCGTTACATTTACAGCCCTAATCGTGATCTTATCAACCTCCTCCATATTGTTCTATGATAGGTGTGATTTAGTCACAACCCAGTCTTCATTCTCCTGCTCTGTCCCAATGTAATGCTCTTCAAACCTGACTCCTCCAATCCTGTTGACAGTTCAACCCACTCCCAATTCTAAGACACTGCTCTTTATTTAGACTTAATTGGATTAACAGTATACTATGTTTCCACAAGGATACTTTAGTTGTGAATTCAGGAAAGCTTGACACAAATCAGAAAACAAAAGTGAAAATCTTCAATCCAATATGGTGTGTACATTACCTAACGACTAGAGACCAACTACCATGCATGTACCGTGATCTGGTGTGAAATCTTACAACGGCTTCTCTGAATGAGGCCTATTGAGAACCCCAGGGCGGTACCTCTGCTCCCTCCACGCTTCAGGTCACCCGCCATCGTTATCAGCCTTTCCACCTCCACGTCCGGTCCCCGACTGTCCCAATCCCTTCACTGACAGGGGACTGGATCGATAACCCTGGGTCTGTATCTGTGTATGGTCATGGTCTACACTGATAACCACTCCTGGTAAGTGAAGGTGGAAGAAAGACCCTATCTGTCCACTATCACCTAGAGAGATGCAGTGCATTCTGTGTAAACAGGCCAGAGACAAAGAAAGAGAACAGAGAGAGAGAGATGAAACTAGCAGGATTGAGAGAACATGAAATCATGGAAACTGTGATTGGAAGAGAGAGACACAATCTGATGTCTGTCGATATATCATCCCATATGGCTTCTGCTCTCCACCGTCTACCAGTGGTGTGTGTTTGTGAGGCTTCTGCTCTCCACCGTCTACCAGTGGTGTGTGTTTGTGAGGCTTCTGCACTCCACCGTCCACCAGTGGTGTGTGTTTGTGAAGCTTCTGCTCTCCACCGTCCACCAGTGGTGTGTGTTTGTGAGGCTTCTGCACTCCACCGTCCACCAGTGGTGTGTGTTTGTGAGGCTTCTGCACTCCACCGTCTACCAGTGGTGTGTGTTTGTGAGGCTTCTGCTCTCCACCGTCCACCAGTGGTGTGTGTTTGTGAGGCTTCTGCTCTCCACCGTCCACCAGTGGTGTGTGTTTGTGAGGTTTCTGCACTCCGTCTACCAGTGGTGTGTTTGTGAGGCTTCTGCTCTCCACCGTCCACCAGTGGTGTGTGTTTGTGAGGTTTCTGCACTCCGTCTACCAGTGGTGTGTGTTTGTGAGGCTTCTGCACTCCACCGTCCACCAGTGGTGTGTGTTTGTGAGGCTTCTGCTCTCCACCGTCTACCAGTGGTGTGTTTGTGAGGCTTCTGCACTCCACCGTCTACCAGTGGTGTGTGTTTGTGAGGCTTCTGCTCTCCACCGTCTACCAGTGGTGTGTGTTTGTGAGGCTTCTGCTCTCCACCGTCCACCAGTGGTGTGTGTTTGTGAGGCTTCTGCTCTCCACCGTCTACCAGTGGTGTGTGTTTGTGAGGCTTCTGCACTCCACCGTCCACCAGTGGTGTGTGTTTGTGAGGCTTCTGCACTCTGTCTACCAGTGGTGTGTGTTTGTGAGGTTTCTGCACTCCGTCTACCAGTGGTGTGTGTTTGTGAGGCTTCTGCACTCCGTCTACCAGTGGTGTGTGTTTGTGAGGTTTCTGCACTCCGTCTACCAGTGGTGTGTGTTTGTGAGGCTTCTGCACTCCGTCTACCAGTGGTGTGTGTTTGTGAGGCTTCTGCACTCCGTCTACCAGTGGTGTGTTTGTGAGGCTTCTGCACTCCACCGTCCACCAGTGGTGTGCGTTTGTGAGGCTTCTGCACTCCGTCTACCAGTGGTGTGTGTTTGTGAGGCTTCTGCACTCCACCGTCCACCAGTGGTGTGTGTTTGTGAGGTTTCTGCACTCCGTCTACCAGTGGTGTGTTTGTGAGGCTTCTGCACTCCACCGTCTACCAGTGGTGTGTGTTTGTGAGGCTTCTGCTCTCCACCGTCTACCAGTGGTGTGTGTTTGTGAGGCTTCTGCTCTCCACCGTCTACCAGTGGTGTGTGTTTGTGAGGCTTCTGCACTCCTCCGTCTACCAGTGGTGTGTGTTTGTGAGGCTTCTGCACTCCGTCTACCAGTGGTGTGTGTTTGTGAGGCTTCTGCTCTCCACCGTCCACCAGTGGTGTTTGTGAGGCTTCTGCTCTCCACCGTCCACCAGTGGTGTGTGTTTGTGAGGCTTCTGCTCTCCACCGTCCACCAGTGGTGTGTGTTTGTGAGGCTTCTGCACTCCACCGTCCACCAGTGGTGTGTGTTTGTGAGGCTTCTGCTCTCCACCGTCCACCAGTGGTGTGTGTTTGTGAGGCTTCTGCTCTCCACCGTCCACCAGTGGTGTTTGTGAGGCTTCTGCTCTCCACCGTCCACCAGTGGTGTGTGTTTGTGAGGCTTCTGCTCTCCACCGTCCACCAGTGGTGTGTGTTTGTGAGGCTTCTGCACTCCACCGTCCACCAGTGGTGTGTGTTTGTGAGGCTTCTGCTCTCCACCGTCCACCAGTGGTGTGTGTTTGTGAGGCTTCTGCACTCCACCGTCTACCAGTGGTGTGTGTTTGTGAGGCTTCTGCTCTCCACCGTCCACCAGTGGTGTTTGTGAGGCTTCTGCTCTCCACCGTCCACCAGTGGTGTTTGTGAGGCTTCTGCTCTCCACCGTCTACCAGTGGTGTGTGTTTGTGAGGCTTCTGCACTCCACCGTCTACCAGTGGTGTGTTTGTGAGGCTTCTGCACTCCACCCTCTACCAGTGGTGTGTTTGTGAGGCTTCTGCACTCCACCGTCTACCAGTGGTGTGTGTTTGTGAGGCTTCTGCTCTCCACCGTCCACCAGTGGTGTGTTTGTGAGGCTTCTGCACTCCACCGTCCACCAGTGGTGTGTGTTTGTGAGGCTTCTGCTCTCCACCGTCTACCAGTGGTGTGTTTGTGAGGCTTCTGCACTCCACCGTCCACCAGTGGTGTCTGTTTGTGTAGTTAATGTGTGACAGACAGGGTCGATATGGCTGCTCTGGGCTGCTGGCTGAGTTGACAGCCTCAATCTGTATGTCAAATGTGTGTGATTAAGGAGCACATAGTAATTCTCTGCTTTTACCCACAAGTCCCGTTCCACGCTCCCCCTCTCCTCACTCACTGTCCCTTAGACTGTTTACTTTTTCCTCCTTCAATCAGTAACTCCCATGAGTCAGCGCTCCAGATGAAGGCCTGTTCTGTCTGTGACAGCAGATTCACACACACAGCATATGTTTGACTATCCTTGTGGGTAGTACATAACATGTATTTCCAATCAAAATCCTATTTTGCGCAACCCTAAACCTTAAATAGCCTTTGTCCTCGTGGGAACCTGGGAAATGTCCCCATGAGGGAGAATCATCCTTGTTTTAGTATCCTTGTGGGGATTTCCAGTACCCACATGGATAGCAATACAAGCCCACAGTTTCTGGAAGTTTCCTTATTTCTCTCACACTATTTGTCATATCCTTGTATATTCTATCTGGCAGGACTGATATCACTACGAGGAAAGATGAAACAGTAGGTCCCAACACCATACTGTTATCTGTACAACACCCAGGCCTCAATGTAGTCTATATTGATCAATAAGCAGGGATTTGGATGTGCCTTGCTGATAGATCACATTGATTTTGGGTTCATGTGTAACCCCAGCTTGTGTTCATTCAGCTTGTTGGAGACTTATTACACCAGTTTGATAAGGCAGGTGTCTGTACCTTCTGCCCTTAGGGAGACAGCTAAGGATAACAGAGGGTTATACAGCCTCCCGAGACCCAGCTATTTATTTTTGTTCTCTAGTGGACATCCGTTTTAAGTCCGTATCTCTGAGGCCATACATGCCACTGTATTAAGTCCGGTTGTCCTTTTGGAAGGACATTCTATGATATAATTTTCAATGATATCAGGCGTGGGGTTGTGATATTGACCACTATATTTTCTTGGTTCTTAAAAAAATATCTGGAGTCAAAATTAGTACATTTTAAAAGAATTATTATGTAATGTAATTATTACTTACAATTTATGTGAGTTTGATATTCAAATTGTTTCTAGTAAGTGAATATCTCAGGACTAGTTAAGTGAGTTGTTATCAAGAAATGCCCTTTGTAGTGGACATTTCAAAAAGCAAAGTGATAAATTGTCATATCTTAAATTCACAATATGCCTCATTATACCTGAATATTTTTTAAACACTCGAGAGTCAGTTTGTGCTCTTCCTCTCTACACTACTACAACCCTTCCAGCTGCTGCTACCATCTCAGGAAACTGGTCCTAATTGGAGTAAATATTGGGTAAAGTACTGAGGGTGGGATGAGATAACATACAGTGTTTGTCAGATATCCAGTCAGCCATTCAGCCTCCACTGATTAAACAGCACACGTCAAGATACGACAGGGGTGGTCACTACACACACACCAACCACAGAGTACACAGTCACACACACAAACTGCAGAACACGACACACACACAACAGTGTGACTGCATGGTCACATAACCGGAAAGATGTAACACCTGAATGAAGAACAATGCATGCAATGTATACTCTATTGATTCTCAGCGAATGGTGTGATTGTACTTGAAGGACATTTGGTGCTCAAACTGTCAAATCAGTGTTCTCTACTCATGTGGAAGGTGCTTATATTTGTCCTATTTCACAGGTGTGAAATATGCATGTGTGATCTGGATATTTTTTATCTCTCCCTGAGACATCTTCCAATAGTGGAGTCATCTAGGATACAATCACCGTTTAGTGCACTGCTTTCTCTGGAAATATAATCCCAGTATCTGCTCATCAGCATGCTTATAGGTACCTGGGTATTCAGTAACGGGAATGTAATTTCTCACATTGAAAACCAAAGCGGCCTATCACAGCTCATAAGCTTAAGTAACACTGCACTTGTCCTGGTGCACATTGCCCTCTGCTGGACTGACTGGCATTCCAACAGACATTCAAGGGGAACATTGAACAGGGCGCAAAGTTCAAAATAGTGTAAGTAGATAGATAATTTGGCACAAATCAGGTCTGCCTTGTACATTGACACATTTACATGTTCAAGCTATTCCACTCAATATACCCCAGATTGTCAGCTTTATTTTGGGCAAGCAATTGCCTGCACATGTACATTTTTGGGATTGGGTAACTCAAGTGTAGTATTCTTAGTGTACTTTGAGACTTGTGCTCGTCATTCTCAGCTCGCCGGTGAAATAGAAATAGCATTTAATTTCACTTCACTCTGAGTGATCAATGGAGGAGAATCATCACTGAACGACAGCAGCAACATTGGTCTCCTGGTTAGACTCTACATTATAACTAAACTAACTCAATCTTCCCACTTTCTCTCCCCCAGTCTTTGACATGCAGTAATAATGACTAACCCATGGTGTAATGCATCCATGTGTGCATGCATAAGAGACTCAGGTCCACACAAATCATTGTGTATAAACATTTTTATTTTGGTCAGCGCAGTTATGCCATGAACTCATAAGGGATGGGCTCCAGCAGCTGGGGTTCGTTGCCCTTGGTGCTGACGAAGCGGGCGTCACGAGGAGCCGTGGGCTGCAGGGGGAGACCAGGAGGAAAGGACAAATATATAGATGAGATGCCACTACTTCAATACAAACAATTCAAAGGACTATGTATTAGAAATAATGACATGGCTGAATTAACATTACAGAATGCGTCAACCAAGCAACAACTGTATTTACGCAATATTCCAATAGATCAGCATTAGTGTCCATTTTACATCTTCAATCTGGACTGTTTATGTAGAAAAGTGACAAACAAACATGGTCCTGGAGAGTGTACAGGACACTTAGAGCATTTAAACACTACTGCTAATGGCCCAGGTAAATGTGCTCTTCATACCTGGCGTTTCAGTTCCACCCAGGTGCCCTTCTGCTTGGCCTCCACCTTCCTCTTCTCGTTCTCCTTGACGCGCTGCAGGAAGCTGTCCCTGCTCTTAGAGTGCTTCACATGCTCAATACGCACGTTGATCCTCTTGGCCAGGATCTTACCCCTACAGAGAGAAGGGGACATGGCTTTCAGCTCGGAAATAAAATTCAGAGACGTTGCCTGCAAAACATACAAAAGGCTACTGGTCACTTACCTATGACATGTAAACAAAGTAATAAACATCCTGACTTAACAGAAAACATTACACTTTCAATGAATGGCGAAATAATCTGGGGGAAAAATAAGTCTTTAACAACCCTAGTTCAAACGTACAGTAAGTACTTGGCCGGGTTCTGAAGGACAAATACTGTCCCCCACGTGAATGACCACTAAGGTCAGCTCTGGTTTCAAAGTGAAGACAGGGTTCAGATGCGACAGACTTCTGTAAACATAAACCTTCAAAGAAATCAAATGCCACTTCAATTTAAGAGCATCCCATAGCCAAGCTGGAAAGGAAACGGATAGTGACAATATGACATACCCCTCCACACATTGTACTTACTTGACCTGCTTGTTGACAATGATGCCAACAGCATGTTGGGTTACGTTGTAGACTCTACCCGTCTTGCCGTGGTAGCACTTGTGAGGCATTCCTTTCTGGATGGTACCTGTACCCTGGAGGAGACATTCACAATCTTAAGAATTCTGTTTGGGGGAAGTCCAAAGAGAAAAATATAACTAATTCAGTGTAAGTGCAGTCACAACCAGTAAACACTTAGAAAGGTGGAACAAAGCCTACCTTGATGTCAACTATATCTCCCTTCCTGTAGATACGCATGTATGTAGACAAGGGAATGGGGCCTGAGGAACAAAGTACATATATTATACACAGCCAACCAAAACTCCATTCTAAGATGGCCTCAAGAGTAACTAATGAAGGCTACTTGTGTGGATTCATGCCAGAAACACCACTAACCTTGAATTATTTATTTTAAATAACTTAAAGCAACTTAAGGCATTCCAATAGATCTTCAGTCGTTCTGATATGAACTCACCATGCTTGCGGAAGGCCCGGCTGAACATGTACCTCGTCCCCCTCCTCTTGCCTCTTGTGTTGGTCATGATGCCTGATTACTGGAACATGGATATTCAAATGTCAGAGAAACCCAATGGCAAAGTATAAATTATTTATTACAGTGGCTGTAAAATGTAAGGTTACCGGTTGGCTGAGAATTATGTAGACTGATTTAGTCAAGTCAATGGATGCATTACTGTCACATACAAAAACGTAATTAAACCCTGTCTATGATATTTAGCTAGTTAGCTTACAATAACCTGGTCTGACTAACCGTCACCTGACAACTGCAATCTGTTGACAAAGTTAATTTGACTGCAAAGAAACTCCACACCGTTAGCTTAGCTACTATAACGTTAACAAAAAATTATAAGGGGACATTAAAATATGGCAACGTGAGTCAAAATACAAGATTTACGACACAGCTCTAGCTAAAACTAATTAACTCTCAAACTATCCAAAACCGATAGCGCTTAATTTCCCCTGATTGACAAAATAACTTTGCTTCAACGTGATAGTTGTTATTTTATAGGTCATGACATATTTGCTATCTGGCTATTCCATTTTAAATTCCTAAAAACCGGCTAATTTAGCGAACACTGTAGTGGCTAGGCCCACATGTGAAGCCACGCTGCTACCCCATTCATTACTCATGCCAATATATGCCATACAGACGTTCGTTAACGGGTTATTTCTGGCCTCAAATGTAGAGTATGCTTTAACATACTTATATCAATGTCTTTACATACATTTAAAACGATATTTTATGCTTTCACGGGCTGTAAAACGGAACACATCTTACCCCCGTTTGCTCGCAAGATGGCGGGTACAGCGGAAAGAGAGATTGAAAGCCCCGAAACTCCTCCTTCTGAAATAGAATTCAGGAGTGCCTTCATATTGCCCGAACAAAAATACAATTGTAGGATGAATTTGTCACCTTTACGTTGATCTAATGTCAGTTTTTATTTTATACTGTAATGACTAAACTCACACAGGGGTTGGGTAAAATGATGATTTCAGATCAGATAATATTTGACTTCCTATTGGAGTGTTGACGCACTGTGAAGCGTCATGTCAGTGAACTGAGTGGTAAACGACTCATCTGATAGATAGATACAACTTTTGTTTGCAAAATGAATGGGAGAAATGCATATTTTACTGTACTTGTGCTTAATCGAAATATTTTATTTATGAACTGCTGACCGTGGCAGATTGCTAGCTTTATAGCTAGTTATATACTGTAACTAGCTACACAAGTAAATTGGATTTTCGTTTTCATAACTTAACGTTAGCCTGATCAAAGATTCAGTGAGCTTGACTCTGGTTTGACAGAGTTAGCTGTGTCCAGAATTGCACGTGTGGGCATATGTGTGCGTTTCATATTATGTACGCCACAGAACATGGACATCGGAAGGATATTTTTTAGCACGGCGCTAAGACCAAGCGGAGCTCGCATCGCCAGTCCAGCAGTGGGCCCTCATGAGGGTCCTCCTCGCGTCCGCGCGGTGATTGGGTGGAAGATGGCGCTGGGCGAATGGAAATCCTAATGACAGTTTCCAAATTTGCCTCTTTTTGTACCATGGTGAGTAAATGGCATCTACTGCACAAATGTAAAGTGATGTGAGGATGGCATGACAACCGCGGTTGTGTTGTTTTCATATTGCGTGGCAGGGAAGATGGTTAAAATCTTCTACTTTCCCGTTGCTACCCAGTCACTTTTCTTAGCTAGCTAACGTTAGCTAAGTAGCTTCACTGACACGACAATCTTGTTTTCTTTTCACGTTCTTTAGTTAGCCTAGCTAGCTACGTTAATATCGTAGCGTAGGTCTACATTGTTATATATTAGCTGTTTATGTATGATCTTACATTTAATTAGCGAAAACAACAAATCAAATGCTGTGCTCATATCCGCCCACAATGTGACCTACTGACCGCACCGCATAGTTCTGCGGCTTCAGCACCGCTGTAGTTACCGCGTTTAGTTTACACATTCATTTTGTAGTAAAACAGTGTGGGTGTCAAGGCATTTGGACACAACCACCATAGTTCATTGTCAAATCTAACAAAGTTTATGGTCACAATTGTAAAATGCATTTGCTCACACCTGTACTTTTCCTGGATGTCAATGATAATTTAGGTTGCAAACTTTTCCAGATAGCTAGTTTTAGTTAACTACGGTGATACAATGTTGTGACTGATGGATGATACAGTGAGTTATCGTCCTGAAAACCAAGCCACTTTGAGCTGTTTCTGGAACACATGATCAGCTGCGCGTTAGATTGCATGACAAGACCGACATGTTGTTCCGTGTCTTGTAAAGATAGCTAACTCCTTAGTGGTCATTAATTTGGATAATGCATTGGGTTTTTGTTTTGTGTTCATAACCAACCTCCGGCCATGTAGGTCTACTCAGGAAATCCTGTTTGCAGTGCATTTGCACAGCCGCTTATGTCAGTCATGTTCCATTATCAAAGAATCGCCATTGGCATTGGATATGAAATAGCATTGATACACACTTACATAGACCTATGCTAAAAAATATCAGCACTTTGTTTCTGTGTTCCAGGGCGCCAATGCCTCCGCTCTGGAGAAAGAGATTGGCTCAGAGCAGTTCCCTGTCAACGAGCACTACTTCGGCTTGGTCAACGTAAGTGAGAGTGCCGTAGTTCACATGCACATGTCTGCATAATCTGTGTTTCAGATCACATGTGCCTTCTGCATATAGATGGTTCAAATCGGGTGTGCATCCAGCTCTCAGCCTCACTCTCTGTATTCCTCATGTATTTCCCCCTCTATGCAGTTTGGGAACACCTGCTACTGTAACTCGGTGCTGCAGGCTCTGTACTTCTGCCGTCCATTCCGGGAGAAGATCCTGGCCTACCGCAGCCAGCCCCGACGCAAGGAGAACCTGCTGACCTGCCTGGCCGACCTGTTCCACAGTATCGCCAACCAGAAGAGGAAGGTGGGAGTCATACCACCCAAGAAGTTCATCACACGCCTACGCAAGGAGAATGGTGAGTGGGAGGTAGTATGATTGCAGTTCAGGAAGGGGGGGAATAGAGGAAGAAGTGGATGGTTGAAAATGTTGTGGGTGTGGACATTTTTACAGCAGGAGTAAGAGGGATGAGGTTGACACACTCCCCTGTCTCCCCTGTTCCCTCCCCCTCTCCTCTACCCCTGCAGAGCTGTTCGACAACTACATGCAACAGGATGCCCATGAGTTCCTGAACTACCTGCTCAACACCATTGCTGACCTGCTGCAGGAGGAGAGGAAGCAGGACAAGACCAACGGCCGTCTAGCCAATGGCTCGCTCGACTCCCAGAACCACAACAGCAACACCCCGCCCCCCTCCACCTGGGTCCATGAGATCTTCCAGGGAACCCTCACCAACGAGACCCGCTGCCTCACCTGCGAAACGGTACCTACCGTCTGAGTCTGACTCCCCATGTCAACTAGTGACGTCCCTGTTGTTGTTGTGGTCAGCAGGATGCAATACTTGTCTGTGATACGCTGTAGAGAGAAGGCAGGCTCAAGTTCTGTTGGCATGAAGATAGACTGATGTTTTTGTCTGGCTCTAGTCATCACAGGTTGTTGTTGTTTTCTCCCTACAGATCAGCAGCAAAGACGAAGACTTCCTGGACCTGTCAGTGGACGTGGAGCAGAACACCTCCATCACACACTGTCTCAGGTAACATCTACAACACCTAACTACAATAACACATTACATACTGACTGACCTGTGTATTGCTTCTTTCTCCATGTGACTCCAAGTACCATGATCTCTCTCTCCTTCGCTCCCTCCAGGGGGTTTAGTAACACAGAGACTCTCTGCAGTGAGTATAAGTACTACTGTGAAGAATGTAGAAGCAAACAGGAGGCACACAAAAGGTCAGTGTTGGCAGTGTTGTGGACATAAAAGTATTCTTTGCTAAGTTTTTATTGCTACTATAAGGTATTGTGTGTGCGCCCCCAGGATGCGTGTGAAGAAGCTGCCTATGATCCTGGCTCTACACCTGAAGAGGTTTAAGTACATGGAGCAGCTGCAACGTTACACCAAGCTGTCCTATCGCGTCGTCTTCCCTCTGGAGCTCCGCCTCTTCAATACCTCAGGAGACGCAACCAATCCTGAGAGACTCTACGACCTGGTCGCTGTCGTGGTGCATTGTGGGAGGTCAGTATTGTGTCTACAAGGTTGTCTTAAAGTATCCAAACTGACCATAAAGAGTGTGAGTGTGTCCATGACTGCATTGTCTTGTTTTCAGTGGCCCAAACCGAGGACACTACATCGCCATTGTGAAGAGTCATGACTTCTGGCTGCTGTTTGATGACGACATTGTAGAGGTAAGCTAGTCGTGTGTGTCTGTGCGTGCAGGAGAACATACATGTGTGATGACGACATTGTAGAGGTAAGCTAGTCGTGTGTGTCTGTGCGTGCAGGAGAACATACATGTGTGATGACGACATTGTAGAGGTAAGCTAGTCGTGTGTGTCTGTGCGTGCAGGAGAACATACATGTGTGATGACGACATTGTAGAGGTAAGCTAGTCGTGTGTGTCTGTGCGTGCAGGAGAACATACATGTGTGATGACGACATTGTAGAGGTAAGCTAGTCGTGTGTGTCTGTGCGTGCAGGAGAACATACATGTGTGATGACGACATTGTAGAGGTAAGCTAGTCGTGTGTGTCTGTGCGTGCAGGAGAACATACATGTGTGATGACGACATTGTAGAGGTAAGCTAGTCGTGTGTGTCTGTGCGTGCAGGAGAACATACATGTGTGATGACGACATTGTAGAGGTAAGCTAGTCGTGTGTGTCTGTGCGTGCAGGAGAACATACATGTGTGATGACGACATTGTAGAGGTAAGCTAGTCGTGTGTGTCTGTGCGTGCAGGAGAACATACATGTGTGATGACGACATTGTAGAGGTAAGCTAGTCGTGTGTGTCTGTGCGTGCAGGAGAACATACATGTGTGATGACGACATTGTAGAGGTAAGCTAGTCGTGTGTGTCTGTGCGTGCAGGAGAACATACATGTGTGATGACGACATTGTAGAGGTAAGCTAGTCGTGTGTGTCTGTGCGTGCAGGAGAACATACATGTGTGCGCCCTTGTGTTTTGTGCGACCCCACTGATCCATGTTGTCTCTCCTTCCCTCTGCAGAAGATAGACGCCCAGGCCATAGAGGAGTTCTATGGCCTCACCTCTGAGATCTCCAAGAACTCTGAGTCAGGCTACATCCTCTTCTACCAGTCCAGAGACTGACTGGCCCTGGAGAGGACAGCGCCTCCCATTGGAGCGGAGGAGAAAAGCCCAGTGCCTCAGCAGTGGGAATAATGGACCATACTAGTGTATACCCTCAGTGGGGTCACACACCTGCACAGGTGTCATTCAAACCTGTGTATATGGATCTACTGCAGCTCAACCTCGGAGTCAGTTCCCCTGTCCTAGCCCCCCCCGTCCTACCTCCCCAAAAACCCTGTCACTTAGGCTGGAGATGCAGCTACAGGGGAGAGTTTTGTCAAAGGATCAGTGGATGTTGTATCAAAGTTTTGTTAGTTCGAAAGGTGTTTAATGAGGGTTGTACAGAGGTTTTGGGAATGAGGCGTTAGTTATAGCATGAGTGTTTGGGTGGGGTGAGTGGGTATTTAATGATTCATGTGTTGTAATATCGACCAGGCGTCTGCACACTCCCTCAGACTGTAACACTGCTTTGTTGCCTGGCTGGGGCCCAGTCAGAGTAGACCAGTTTACTGCATGAAGTTAGGAGGGTGGAGGCGAGTGTTCCAAGTGTGGGACGTTTTGGTGTATTTCTACCGTGTACAAAATGTGGTATTTGTATAAATATTATGAGAAGAATAAGATAATATTATCATAGGGAGGGAGGGGGAGGGGGGGGGGGGGGGGGGCGTAAGACCTTGAGAAGAACATGTATTGACACTATGGTGCACTTTTGATACCTTTTTGTAGGTGTTGTAAAGGTTTATGTGAGGGTTTGCTTGAGAAATGGTCATTGTGAAATGTTCATTTTCTGTTTTAAAGAAAAATTAATAAAAGCTAATAAATAGTGTGTGTGTGTGTGACGCAAAAGGGTTCGTGGTGCACACTGATGACTCATTTATACTCAGCATTGCCTCTCTGTGGTTGTACCTGGTCACTACAGGTTCATACTGCAACAGCACAATTGCAGTCTATTTTTAAACCATTCACACCTCCAGTCATGATGCTGCAGCCTAGCCCACCCACTGTTGCCTTAACAACAACAACAGGGCTAGATTATGCTAGGGCAGCTCATTGTAGGAGACTAGCCACCTACAGAGACATCTGAATAAATACTTTATCACTGATTTGAGTGTATTAGTCAATGGGAATATATTGCAAATGTATTTCCTTTCATTAATGGAAGATTGAAAGCGAAGGCCCTCAAGCACAGAGAAACTGAGAGTGGTTTGGAATAGTGGGATGAGAATCGGGAGGTGGTGGTGGCTGACACAGATTGTAGTTAGAGTAGACATGCCCAGAATAGCAATCCACGGGGGGCTAGGAAGTCGAGAGAAGCGCTCCACATCAAAACTACATGCCATCATTATAGAACTGAAGAAAACAAATTAAAGGGAAAATCTAAAAAATATATATATGTTGGTATTTTCATTAGTCCACTTTTGATATGGTCCCAAAATGTTTTGCATGTTAGCAGTTACATTTTCAAGATATTGGACTTTCAAGATGCAAAGTTTCACTGGCCACATTAAAATGCATTCAATTTGAATTGTAGGAAGTAGAATTTAATTCAAACCAATTCAACTGAGATGTGAAACACGAAAGTCTCATTTGACAAATCTTATCAAAAAGATGTCACTTATTAATGCAATGAATACACATACCATTTAAAATAGCATACTATCTTGATTATAATTCAAATACGTTTTTTTCCTTGTCATGAGATGTTAGTGTTCCCTTCCATACTGCTGTTTGATCTAATGCATTCTGGGAAATCTATTTTTTTCAGATATTTAAAATATATAATTATAGACATTAGAATTATGGAATTATGGCACAACGATTCTCTACACGAAACTTGCTTGTTTTGTCATATAAACTGAACATAGGCAAACTCTTTTTTTTGCATAGTTCATCTTTAAAGTTTGAAGTTCAAACATTCCATATTGGAAAATAAATGTTCGATCCAAAGCATACTAATTATTCAACTGTCCTGTATAGCCTATCTGAACCTATAAGACATGAGCCATCCTTGCGCCTTCTTCCAGCTTGGATAGAAAGTTGATTAGCAAAAACCCGTCTATTAATGCCAAATACTACAGTCCACCCTCAAAACACTAGCGTAGTATCGATTGTTCCATTACTACTATCTATAGCTATACAGTATTTAGCCGATATTAAGCTGCTATTTATAAATGTTTTATACAAATTATACATAAAATAGTCTAACAACGAGGAAAACGTAGTCATACATTTAGCCACTATTTATTGTTAAACTACACAAATGGGCTGCAATCAAGGTAAATTCAATTAAATCTAACTTGAGATACTCCCTTGGTCTTCTTAAATCCTCCTGAGACATTCATTTGTGAATTATATGTCCATTAAGCAGCACACAATTTAAACGTAGTCTTGAATGATGCATGACTAGATATACCAGAGATAAGGGACAATGAATAGATTTCTGTACCGTGTTGAAACAGGTGTTGTTGAGGAGAATGCGAGGCTCTATTAAAGATGTTACAGATCTGCTGTATTTCAATCACCACTCTCTTCTCCCCTGTTTTTGATGTTGCTACGGCAATCAAGCTGTTGTTAACCATCTCGCTAACTGTCGCTTCTCCGGAGAGATCATTTTCTAAACTAAACTCATAAAGAACTCCCTTAGAACGAAACATTATGCTCTCAGTCTGAAATGCGCATTGAACACATAAACTCCACTTATTGCACTGGCGCCAGTGTAGCCTTGACTACAGCATTTGTTTACGGATGTCCCCTTACCTTCAATCAGTTCAATTAGGCCTGTATGTTTTTCAAAGCTTAAGGCACTTTGATCAGTCACATTATTGAAGCTCAAGAAACAAATACTTAGCTTCATAGTAGGCTACATATAGATATTAAAAAGGTTTATGAATACTTTTTTGGAGGGTTACTGTCAAAAGTATTTATTATAATATATATATATATTTGTTTTAATAGACCGATGACCCACAGGGGTGTCCGGTACGCCATTCACGAACACACGCAGAGAGTTGCGCACCACACTCCTATCTGTCTCTGTCCTTGAGCAGTGTGTGCAGACATACGGATAAGTCCTGGTATTGAGCTGTTGCTGCCTCTTCTTCCGGTAGAGGGTAGCCTATTGAACAAACAGGACCCGTCTCGGAGTCTGGCCCGTTTGGGACTCACTCAGAGCAGCAAAGACCCATCCCCCGATGCTACTGCTGCATCTCCATCTGATCTAGGCGCCGCACCTGCCGCCAACGTTATCAATTGCGTATCATGGAAATACAGCAAGGACGCACTTTTTCCTAGACCGAACATCAGAGTCTAGGTAGGCTGTGGATAGCGGTAGATGAATGGAGGAATGAATGGACGAGCGGGCTATTGTTACTGCAACCTGGCAGTGCATTTGGAAGAACCATAGATGATAAAACATTAATGGTGAGACTAATGAGAATGTATGAGAGGGCTACAAAGGACCAGGATTCGGAAAGCGTCTGTTTTGCGTTATTGCAAAACAGACACTTGGTGGTGTGAGTTATAACCGGTACCGTTGTTGTGCTGAAATTCTCCCCCCTGCCAGAATCACCCCCCCCCCCGTTCTTCATTGATGCGACTTGCTTGCTAGTTGCGATTTCTGCTCTACACTCCTTTGTCAGTTTAGCCTACATTTCACTGATCTTAGTAGCAGAAAGCATTTTTGTCTGCAGTTTTCGGTTTGGCTATTTGTTTCAAGTGTATGTGGCGGTTCTAGCTTGTATGACGCCCCGGGCGAACCCCCCCATTCAGCGCCCGCGTCTGACTCTAGCCACACAATTAAGGAAATTAGAAGGGGGGGGATTCTGGCAGGGGCCAGATTTTCGGCACAACACCTGGAATGTTATTGATAGGCCTATCAGTCCCCACACTGTTAGAAAAAAGGTGCTATCTAGAACCTAAAACGGTTCTTAGGCTGTCCCATAGGAGAACCCATGTTGGTTCTTTCCACAGAGGGTTCTACATGGAACCCAAAATAGTTCTCCTATGGGGACAGCCAAGGAATCCTTTTGGAACCCTTTTTTCTAAGAGTGCAGGCAATCAGAGGTTTGGGTGAAGACAGGCTTATCAATAACATCCCTGTATATACTGCATGTGTGCATAGTGTAAAGATGCATGTCTATTGGGCTTCCTATTACATGGTTTGTATTTTCATATTTAGGCCTATTATTAACTTATTATACATTTACTGATAATTTTTTACAGTTTTTAATTAGACTTTATATGGAGCCTATTGGTAAGCACCACAAGGCTACTCCATACCACAACAGCAAGTTATAGTGTGTGTTGTTGTTTCAATTTGTATCAGATAGGACACAATATATTTGACATTATTTTTACAGTGCCTTCGGAAAGTATTCAGACCCCTTTACTTTTTTTCACATTTTGTTATATTACAGCCTTATTCTAAAATGGCTTAAATAAAAACTATTCCTCACGAATCTACACACAACACCCCATAATGACAAAGCAAAAAATGTTTTTTAGAAATGTTTGCAAATGTATCATATTTACATAACTATTCAGTATTTTGTTGAAGAACCTTTGGCAATGATTACTGCCTGGAGTCTTCTTGGGTATGACGGTACAAGCTTGGAACACCTGTATTTGGGGAGTTTCTCCCAGTCTTCTCTGGAGATCCTCTCAAGCTCTGTCAGGTTGAATTGGGAGCGTTGCTGCACAGCTATTTTCAGGTCTCTCCAGAGATGTTCGATCAGGTTCAAGTCCGTGATCTGGCTAGGCCACTCAAGAACCTTCAGAGACTTGTCCCGAAGTCACTCCTACGTTGTATTGGCTGTGTGCTTAGGGTCGTTGTCCTGTTGGAAGGTGAACCGTCGCCCCAGTCTGAGGTCCTGAGAACTCTGGAGCAGGTTTTCATCAAGGGTCTCACTGTACTTTGCTCCGTTCATCTTTCCCTCGATCCTGACTCCCTGCCACTGAAAAACATCCCCACAACATGATGCTGCCACCACCATCCTTCACTGTAGGGATGGTGCCAGGTTTCCTCCAGACGTGACACTTGGCATTCAGGCCAAAGAGTTCAATCTTGGTTTCATCAGACCAGAGAATCTTGTTTCTCATGGTCTGAGAGTCTTTAGGTACCTTTTGGCAAACTCCAAGAGGGCTATCATGTGCCTTTTACTGAGAAGTGGCTTCCGTCTGGCCACTCTACCATAAAGGCCTGATTGGTGGAGTGCTGCAGAGATGGTTATCCTTCTGGAAGGTTCTCCCATCTCCACAGATGAATTCTGGAGCTCTGCCAGAGTGACCATTGGGTTCTTGGTCACCTCCCTGACAAAGGTCCTTCTCCCCCAATTGCTCAGTTCAGCCGGGCAACCAGCTCTAGGAAGAGTCTTGGTGGTACAAAACTTCTTCCATTTTAGAATGATGGAGGCCATGAGTTCTTGGGGAACTTCAATGCTGCAGAAATGTTTTGGTACCCTTCCCCAGATCTGTGCCTCGACACAATCCTGTCTCAGAGCTCTACGGACAGTTCCTTCGACCTCATGGCTTGGTGTTTGCTGTGACATCCACTGTCAACTGTTGGACCTTGTATAGACAGATGTGTGCCTTTCCAAATCATGTCCAATCAATTTACCACAGGTGGACTCTAATCAAGTTGTAGAAACATCTCAAGGATGCTCAATGGAAACAGGATGCACCTGAGATCAATTTTGAGTCGCATAGAAATTGGTCTGATTACTTATGTGTCACGTTCCTGACCTTATTTCCTTTGTTTAGTCTTTGTTTAGTTGGTCAGGACGTGAGCTGGGTGGGTGTAGTCTATGTTATGTGTTTCTATGTTTAGGTTGTCAATTGGCCTGATATGGTTCTCAATCAGAGGCAGGTGTTTTATGTTGTCTCTGATTGGGAACCATATTAAGGTAGCCTGTTTTCACTGTTTGTTTGTGGGTGATTGTTCCTGTTCGTGCGTTCATGTGTTTTATGTTCTCTAGTTCAGGACTGTAGCTTCGTTGGTTTTCGTCTGTTTATTGTTTTGTTCGTATTGAAGAAGTATTCTAATAAATATGGATACATACCACGCTGCGCTTTGGTCCTCCTCTCTTTCTACCGACGGAAGCCGTTACATTATGTAAATAGGATATTTACATGGTTTTTTTTGTTGATAGATTTGCAAACATTATAACAAACAGTTTTTGTTTTGTCATTATGGGGAATTGTGTGTAGATTGATGAGGAAAACAGTTACTTGTATTCATTTTAGAATAAGGCTGTAACGTAACAAAATGGAAAAAGGGAAGGGGTCTGGATACTTTTTCAAAATAAATAAGGCTTTACAAGTAGAATGTGCATGTTTGTGTGAGTAGATGGATTCCAGGATACTAAAGTCCTCTATGAATGTATGATCTTCACTCCCTCATATCTGTGTGGCTTCTTAAGTGAAGAGTGTGTGTGTGATCTCACATAGTGTGTGTGTGTGTGTGTGTGTGTGTGTGTGTGTGTGTGTGTGTGTGTGTGTGTGTGTGTGTGTGTGTGTGTGTGTGTGTGTGTGTGTGTGTGTGTGTGTGTGTGTGTGTGTGTGTGTTTGTATGGATGGATTCACGTGTGCGTGTGTGATCTCTTATAATAATAGCGCGTGTGTTTCCAGACAGGGGCCAAAATGAGCAACGACTATGAGGCATCAGTCACCCCCAGCTGGCTGACCTCTGACCCCACTGTCTGGTCCAGCAGCAGAGACGGATTCACAGACAACGCCACTTACCCACCTATGGACTCCTTCCCACCGCTGCCCCCTCTCCTGGTCAATCCCTGGGACATCTTGCTGTGCTCCTCAGGGACCCTCATCGCCTGTGAAAACGCCCTGGTGGTACTGGTGATCTGGCAGAACCCGGCTCTGCGTGCCCCCATGTTCCTGCTGATCGGCAGCCTGGCCCTGGCTGACCTCCTGGCTGGTCTGGGCCTGGTGCTCCACTTCACCTTGGCCTACCTGCTGAGGTCTGACTTGGCCCAGCTGCTGACTGTGGGTCTGGTGGTGGCCTCCTTCTCAGCCTCCGTCTTCAGCCTGCTGGCCATCACCATAGACCGTTACCTGTCACTCTACTACGCTCTGACCTACAACTCAGAGCGCACCGCCGCCTTCACCTACACCATGCTGGTCGTCCTCTGGGGCCTGTCTCTCTGTCTGGGCCTACTTCCCGTCACGGGGGTGAACTGCCTGACGGAGGAGTCGACATGCAGCGTGGTGCGCCCGCTGACTAAGAACAACGTGGTGGTGCTGTCCGTATCCTTCCTCCTGCTGTTCGGCCTCATGCTGCAGCTGTACGTGCAGATCTGTAAGATCGTCATGCACCACGCCCACCAGATCGCCTTGCAGCATCACTTCCTGTCCGCCTCGCCCCACTACGTCACAACCAGGAATGGCGTTTCCACGCTGGCCATCATCCTGGGGACGTTTGCCGCCTGCTGGATGCCCTTCACCGTCTACTCACTGGTCGCCGACTACACGTACCCACCTCTCTACACATACGCCACCCTGGTGCCCGCCACCTACAACTCAGTCATCAACCCAGTGATCTACGCCTTCAGGAACCAGGACATCCAGAAGGCTCTGTGGCTGGTGTGTTGTGGCTGTATACCGGCCAGGGTGGCCCACAGGGCCCGGACCCCCAGCCACGTCTGACCCAGACCCAGGCCCCGGGAGGGAAGGAGAGAGGTGCCCTGGGCAGAGGGAGGAAGGCAGACAGGCAGCCTGGGCTCAGGCAGATGGCTGGAAAGGACGGTCTGTGTGCATAGTAATTTTAGCCGCTTTTACTGATATGGGTTTTTATGCTCAAAAGGATTGAGAGATTATTATTAGATTATTAAAGATTGTGCCACTTTACGCACATCAAATAAAGGGCTTGTGTTTGTGTGTATACAAAAAGATAGGATGTCGCACGGACAGAGAAGGAGGAAGAGAGGAGGAGAAGTGGAGTGAGTGATGACAGAGGGGGGGCGATTATCAAGATGCATACAAGATGAAGTCGGGCTGAGGGCTCAAGCATCTTGTCTCGCTGCTGCACTCTGAACGTACCTTGAAAGCTAAATAACCACGGGAGGCTAAAAATAGCCCGGGTGCTCTGTGATCCGCGAGCAGTGCGTCCGACACAGACTCCATGCAAAGAAACCAAGGCGGAGAGCGGGCGCCTATCTTCCCCTTCCTCCCTCCTTCCATCCACTTTTATTTCGCTTCATCTCTCCCTATTTGGCTTTAAAGCCCCCACCCTTGAGCGTGTGAGAATGATGTTCTGCTTTTACATTCTGAGAGGTGACAACAGCCTCGGGAAGGAAAGTCCCCTGATACCTGTAGCACGCACCGTTAACCCTCCAAATGCCTTTATTTTATGGTAAGGCTTTGATAGTTTTGATATCTCTGTTTTATCCCTCCACTTCTTCTACATAAACAGATCAACTAATCATACCTAATTCATTGGGCATTGCAGGCACATTGGGTAGGCAGGCTGACTGTTCTTGAATGTAGCGTGTGAAATGTTCCCTCTGTGAATCGAGTTGGTTGTTCAAGCTACTCAGTTTGTAGTTAGACCAGCTGGGTGTTGTTGCAACTGAATGTATTTTTTATATTAATTTGATCTCTTAGCCTGTCCATTAGGTTATGAAAACGCCTTATCCTCACCCCAACCTTCAACCTAACCTTCAACCTGTTGCATAGGACTTTAATGTAAACCGTTTCCCCTAATAGCCAGGCCTAGGCCTGTTGGCTAAACCATCACTATCACTCAGCGCTTCCCCTCTCCCCACCTGTTATAATAAAATCAGTCAGTCACACTCAGGCCTAATACTTTGGCATTATCCTAATATATGGTTTGTGAATTTAAAAAGCACTGTAAAATATAAATTAGCAATCATATTGGTTTTCCTTTTTCATGAAAATGGCATCATCAGCAGTCCATCTTCAATATTCTTCTAATTGCTACTCTGTACCTCATCCTGTTGCGAAAAAAAAACTACTTGAATGCAATAAGCTATGAATGCTGAGCCAATCAGAAAAATGTATGATCATGGAAATTCATAATATACATATAGAATATAGACCCCTAACCCCCCCCCCCCCCTCTCTTTCCCTATACCACATCTATGACTGGCCATATCCAGATGACCAATATCCTAAGTGACAGACCCTGGCACAATGTCTGGTTCAGATCTTTGGATAGCAAGAAAGGAGAGAGCAGTGACACATCTTGCTGTTCCAGCTTTGGATGTCTCCTGCCTCCTGGAACCACTTCCTTACCCTGGCTGACAAATGCCCACCACCCCCTGACCCTAGCCAGTGTAAGGACGTCACGCTGCTTGCCAATTCCTCCTGATTTGCTCACACCGAGTCACGATCAAACCCAGGACTTCCATTTTGCTAGCACACGTGATCGCCCTCCTTGACAATGTACCAACCATTTGAGCTATCGAAAAATATGTAAGGCAGTAGCTCCATCGGTGATATTTCACTAGCTGTGGAGTGAGTTTACCGTACATGTTCTTAAGCGCTTCCAGATCCTCAGTCTACCCCGTCATATCAGTGTGCAGCAGTAACTAAGTGTTAGTTACTACATGGACCGACAGAAATACTCTGTCAGCAATAACAGCCTCTCCCCAGTAACATGACCACCTCCAGCATGATGATATACGACGACCACAACCAACAGCCCTTCTGCGATGCCTAGCAAAGTCCTTATACACCAGGCCCAAACAAGGACTCAACTTCCTAAGACTTGTGCTGTATGTGATTTCTCCAAATGGGAAATCAGATCTTGACTTATGTGTTTTGTTTTTGAAAATGTGAATGGTACAGGATACTGACTGCCACCGCCCAGTATTCTGTCATTAGTCATTACAACGTCACTGCCTTTTTTTATTCTGAATCTACTGCTCTATTCTCTGGCTATGGTCTTCTTCAATATCTTACAATGAATGAAATTGGACTCGGTAAGAAAATATCTTACAAGTTTTCAGTTGCATCTGCCTTTGTAAACCTATGAAGTGTTTTTGAGTGTTGTAAACCTAAGCGTCTGTGAATAAGGAAAATGTTTCTGCATTTGAGTGTGTGTGTGTGTGTGTGTGTGTGTGTGTGTGATCTGTGTACCATAGAAATATAATTAATTATATTTATATAATTTATATATTATATAATTATATACATTTTTTATTATATAATTATATTTATATTTCTATGGCTTGTATGGGGGTTTGTGATCAGCAGCACAGACCTCCTGTATATCTGTCTCCATGGGGACAGTGGCTCTGAGGACTTACTTCCAGTGTGACCCTTTGACCTCAGAGGAAATTGTCTGCTTGTCTTCCTATCATTCTGAGAGAAGTGACCTTCTAAGAGAAGTGACAAATTCCACCACAGGAATGAAATAGAGAAGGATATGTTTAAATTATGGTGTACGTGTGCAGCTGACTGAGCCGTAGTGAGGGGTTAAAGGCAATGGCGTCACGTGACTGATGGAAAAATAACCTATATCGTTATCACAGGTTCTGGTGGCTCTTACAGACAAACAATAATACCAAGAAAACACTTCTTTACCTTTGAAGAATAATCTATTTTGTTATATTTATTGAAAGTCTCAACAACAAAAAATCTCAGCGTTGTCTCGCCTAAACTATGATGTATCTAAAGTAACTTGTATTTTAATGCGCTGTAGAGCCTCTCTTGAATGAATTGGTAAAGAAATGATTGTTTATTTTGTATGGCATTCTGTTGACCAATTAGATTCTGTAAATAGAGCATGCATATCATTATAGGGGTGTTGTGACATCATGTATGGTGCTACCTACTGCAGGATCCCAGGGGGACTCAGGTGCACCGTATTCAAATGACATCAAATTTGACCCCCTTTTATTGTCATTTTACAGTCTGTTTACATTTCCATCCCTAGCCCCTTCCCCCCAATCCCACCTCCTTCTTTAGGCAGATCTGCAAAGTCTGGATAGGTGAACGCAGTATGGCATACACTTTAGTTAGCAGATTAGCCTGTTGGAGGGTTAGATGGTGCTGTCACAGTACTGCTTACACCTATCCCAAACCTTGAGGATCTGCCAGACCAATGAGCTAAGGGCTAGGGACGGAAATGGAACCGGGCCTACCTTGTTTGATGAATGTTCTCTCATGTACAGTGTC